>NC_048299.1:57168308-57213640 GCF_013100865.1 Trachemys scripta elegans | reverse complement strand
ATATACACAGAGGACATGAAAAATGGGTGTTGCCATACTAACTATAACAAGAGTAATCAATTAAGGTGGCTATAATTTTTTCCCCCTACTGTTACTCACGCCTTCTTGTCAACTGTTGGAAATGGGCCACTCTGATTATCACTACAATTTTTTTTCTTTCTCCTGCTGATAACTGCCCACCTTAATTGATTACTCTCATTATAGTTAGTATGGCAACACCCATTTTTTCATGTCCTCTGTGTATATATATATATATATATATATCTTCCTACTGTATTTTCCACTGCATGCATCTGATGAAGTGAGTTTTAGCCCACAAAATCTTAAGCTCAAATAAATTTGTTAGTCTCTAAGGTGCCACAAGTACTCCTCATTCTTTTTGCTGATACAGACTAACACGGCTACTACTCTGAAATATGTATCTCAGTTTACCTGCTTGATATTATCCTGCCTGACTGCATAGAGTACAATCAAAGGAGACTGTTAGGGGGAACAAACAGGAAGCAAAACAATGACAAAGATCAGGTACCACCAGTGAGAATACAAAGGGTCCTCATGGAAACAATGCAGGAGCTATTTATTGAGGAATGCCCACCTGCCTGGTTCCAGTCAGACCAGGTTATTTTTTCCCAAGCCTAGGATCAAAGTGGCACTAAACCATTAAAGACACAATGGCCCAAGGAGGCAACACTGTGTTAAACTGTTTCAACACAACACAAAGAGCGGAGACTATCTAGAAAAGACATTAAAATCTTTCAATTAGTACTAAATAGCAGATGCTCTTAATGATTTTAGTAATAAAATAAAAACAATAGAATTTTTCAACTATTATATTATGATATCAGTAGTACCATTGAATAATATGACATGTCATTAAGGAATATAAAAAGAAAAAGAAAAAAGTATATGAAATATAAAATTCCAACAAATTTCCAAAACAAAAGTTTTTAGAATTTTCATTTTATGGGAAATTTCAAGAATGGAATGAAAACAAAACTTTGAAATGTCAAAATTTCCCACATAACAGAAATTCCAAGTCTTAACCAGCTCTAGTGAGGAGTTGCCACAGAGACACACAGAGAATGCTGCATGGACTTTCTCCCCCAAACCTGGAATGGGGGTCTGGGCTGAACAGAACTTACCCAAAACTTGCAAGGAAAGAAAAAAAAGTTTAGGTATAAGACAGGCATATAGGCCTTCTGTAGTTTTATCCCTCTGCACTCTGCTTGTTATGTACCTTTGGGTGAATAAATAATGCTTTGTTTAGAACAGTGGTTTTCAACCTTTTTTCATTTGTGGACCCATTAAAAATTTTGCATGGAGGTACAGACCCCTTTGAAAATCTTAGACATAGTCTGTTGACTCTCAGGGTTTCGTGGACCACAGGTTGAAAACCACTGGCTTAGAAGCAGCTCTTCTGGTTTTAAATCAGCTGCTGGTTACAGGCTCCTGGAGGAAGACGGATTACAGGTGCCAAACACAGCTGGGTCTGTCCTGTTATCACAGTTGGTAAACAGAGGAGCTGCAGCCCAGAGATCCAGTCTTAGAGTGGTAGGACTGCGTGGTTCTACCCAGAAAGGGGTGAAGGTAGTGAAACCTGTCACCAAAGAGATGCACTTGACAGGAGCTAAAAGGGGGTCTAAAGCACAGCTCACCCTGTAACCACCATACTGTGAGGATCTGGGGAGCCAGAACTTAGGCCTGTGGGTCCATGAGCAATTGCCACATCCATGCTGCCACCCAACAGCTCTGGCAGAGCAGTGATTGATGGGCTGTGAGCCTTGTGAGGCCAAGCACCACTGGATGTCCTTCCAGAGAGGCCCTGGCTAGAGGAGCCTACCACATTCCCATATTGGCCCAGGTACACTATTTAAGACCTAGGGAAAACATCTGGAGGCCGTCTGTGCATCAAGGCAGACCACTGACCTGCTGTGTAGATACACCCGGCCTTGTTACAGCTCAATGTTGCTCCTTCCTTCCCTGACTCCAGGTAACTCAGTTCTGGCCCTTGGCTTGTGTATCCTGGCTCTGATCACTAGGCTTGACTGCTCCTGCCCCAATTCCTGACAGATATTGACCAGGGCCCATTTACAGAGGCCAGCAACTGGGAATTTAGCATCATAAAGACAGAACACAGTCAGGAGTTTCCTTTTTTTTTTTTTCCTGGAGAAGTGCCAATTACAGTATTGCCAACCTCAAAACATAAAAAATCATGAGATTTTCCCCAAACATTCATGCAATTTAAAAAAACCCCAAACATTATATTGTGTTTTATTTTGGGTCTGTCTTTTGCACTCCCCCTGCCCATCCCTAGTGTGTGTGAGAGAGAGACACAGTTAGTGTTTCCCACTCTCCCATATTTATTGGGTAAGGAGATTTTTCACCTCCCCCCTCTGCCCATCCCCATCCCTGCAATCCCTGCAATTAATTCTGCCCCCCAACCTCCAAATCAATCCTGTCCCCACATCAGTTCAGCTGCCCCAACAGCCCCCACCATACATTAGTTCAGCACCCACCCTCCATCTATTCAGCCCCCCCAGCCTTCCAGGATGGTGGGGAGCAGCTCTGGGGTTCTTCACTCCCTCTGCCTCTTCCCAGGCCAGGGGATGCAGAAGCAACAGTGCCACCCTGTCCCTGTTGCTCACAGAAGAAAAGGGAAAAAGAGGAAATGGAGCCATCTTGAACCACTGGGTTCTGTAGCTCCCCCCTGTTCCCTCCCTTCCTTCCTGTGAGGGTAGATTCAGGTTGCTGAGAGGAGGGGAAGGGGAAGAGAGCTCTCTTCCTGCAGCAGCTGGGATTGGCTGCCTGCCCCATTTACCCACCAGCTGGGGCTAAGCAACCAATCAGAAGAGGTTTGCTGCCTGGCAGTGCTTAAATTGGTTAGAAGACTGGAGCTTCTCACATTATTGAAAGACCGGACTCCAGCCCCCGGCCAAAATCCTGTCACTCATGAAAAAATCACGAGAATTGGCAATATTGCAATTATACATACATTTTCCTGAACAAAAATCATCGAAGAGTGAAAGCAGTGCCTGTCATGCAGAAAGTACTGATGAATCTGGCCAGTGATCTTCCTCTAAGAACAATCTATCTCAATTTCTTGCTTCTATGGCATTTTCTGATCAGGATGCATTTTTAGCTTCATGACCTTCAACATACCTAAAGTAAACTGCTATTATAATACAATACACTTCCTGTCAGCTACACCAATGTTTGTATAACTATAGTTATATAGAGCTTTTCATCCTAAATCACTTTAAATTCTATGGGATCATACACACTCATTTTTAAACACTTATTACTGAGCAAAGCATGTACTACTATGAATGTTGCCCTGGAATCTCTGTTAGACCAGTGGTCTCCAAACTTTTTTGATCGTGCACCCCATCAGCAAAAAATTTTTGAGCACACACCCCCTGCTCCCGGCTGAACTGCCGAGGGAGGAGAAAAAAAATCAGCGCTGCTCCAGCGGCGCTCCTCCTGCTGCGCACCCCAAAGGATCCTCTTGCGCACCCCCTGGGGTACACGCACCCCACTTTGGAGACCACTGTGTTAGATCACTGATGGTAGCAAGCACTTGCACTCAGTAGTAAATGCTAGCCGGATTAGGCCCTTAGATTGTAATCTCTTTAAGGTAAGAAATGTATTTTACACCATTATAAAGTGATGGATAAATTTGTGGTGTTATGCAAACAATTTTAAAGATGAATAATAAAAACATATCTCTCATCCAAATATCAACCTAGCTCGACCCTGCCTAGGCTGAGCTCTAATACACACCGTATTATCTCTGTGTGTGTATAAACAATTTACACAAGGGTTTTTAGCATATGGTCTTACTTATAGTCCATTACTTCAATAGTATGCCCCCAACACTATTGAAGTAATGGACTATAATGTCTTTACAGTGGGGTTGCCGAGTCATGCTGGGTCAAATATTTATCAGTTAATTTTTTTTAAATGGAACTGTTTTCTATTTATTGTATCTCCTAATATGGGCCCTGATTCCCCCATACATTTACTTCAGAGTATAGTACCTAGTATCATAAGTGGTCCCATTAAAAATATTGGGAACCATCACTGAAGTGAGTGTTTCCAGGCTTGGGCATGTGCATGTAAACCCAGTCTTAAAGGTTTTACACTCAGAAGAAATCTGTGCACTTAATTTTTCTTTTAGTAATTTTAATTGGTGTTAAAACACCACAAATATTTAAACAATGTACAGCATTTGCACCAGTAGGTATATCTGTCATTTAAAAAAAAACTACACGAAATCATTATGATATTGTTTGCACTTGACAAGGATTTTAATTTGTCATTTTACAATATATTTTAGAAGGCATTAAAAGTGAAAGGTGAAGCTCATAGTGTCACCTAAGCTGACTATATATTATTGATTAATGACTAATGGCTGCAATGATTATTAATCATTATAGAAAACTGCTATCTACAAAAAATTCTATTTGAAAAATATTTACAACTTTCTCTGCTGGCCAATAAAAAGGTACTGGGACATAGGGCAGGGAGCCATTTGGAAATCCATGAGTCTAGTCTACAGACAGAGCTCACTAATGACACACTGCCTTTAACTCTATTATTCTTCAAAAGACTGGGATGGGGAACGGGAGTGCATTGAAGGATAGAGGTCAGTGAATGGATGGACTAATGTTTGGATAGCTGTAGGAAAAATGTAAATGCCTACTTCAGTATGCCTACTTCAGAATCAAGAGATTCTTGACAGAAAAGTAACTCTCACCATTCTTATCCCATTTATATAAAGAGTAGGCTGTTAATTACATCGTAGTAATGGGGACTAGTGCTCACAACTGATGTGGAAAATCTTTATCTTTTTATTACACTGCTTGATTTGACACTGGTGTAAGTTATTTTACACGTGTGGAATACCTGCTTGTGGTGGTATGTATAGGCACCTGGTGATTAGTTAGCCTTGGAAGCTTTCCTGGGCTCACTCAGACTGCGGTTACTGTTGATGTAGAGAGAGAAGGGCTGGCACTTTAGATCAGGAGTGACCATCTTTAAATATTAGAGACCCCCAATTTTCATTTTTTCTTGTATTGTGGAAGGCCACAAACGAAGTAAAGGATAGAAGGATCTTATCAGGAAGGCTGGCTACAGAAGGTTTTTGGCAGCTGGAAGGGGGGTAAGGTCTGGTGCTTGGTCTGTGGGGTGCCCATTTCACATTCTCTTCCCCTAAATGATCACATTTACCTTCTCTCCATGCCCACTATTACAGGGTCCAGATCCCCCACAATGTGACTCTTCCCTACTGTTCTATTACAGCACTCTCCTGTACTGCCTACCTTCAAATCCCTGGTGAACTGTATTCAGTGTCAAACCTGGGGCATTTCAGAAGAGACTGCGAATGGAGCGCCCTGTAGAAGGTAGCACATGGGGGGAGGGATAGCTCAGTGGGAGCCGCGATCGGCCGAACTTGCTGACGCGGCAGGTAAACAAACTGGCCCGGCCCGCCAGGGTGCTTACCTTGGCGAGCCGCGTGCCAGAGGTTGCCGACCCCTGCACTAGCTCAACTACAAGATACAGACTTGATACAAAAATTACTGGGTGAAATACAGTGGCCTGTATTATGCAGGAGATTAGACTAGATCATCATAACAATCCCGTTTGGCCTTGAAAAAAAAATCTATTACTGTCTTGTGGCAAGGAGTTCCACAGGTTAAATATGCATTGCATGGAAAGTATTTTCTTTGAATTTGCCACATTTCAATTTCATTTACTCTCTCTGTTCTTGTGTTACATAACAGAGTGAATAGAAGTTCCTAAGTTAACTTCTCTATGCCATTTATTTTATACATTTATATGTCCCTTCTTATTTGCCTTTTCTCTAAGGTAAACAATTCCACTCTTTCAATCTTTCTTCATATGAGACTTTTTCCATGCCCTTAATTATTCTCTGAACCCCTTCTAATTCTGCAAGATCCTTTTTTGAGATGGGGTGACCAATACTACATACAGTGTTCCAAAAGAGGCCATACCCATTCATTTATATAATGGTGCTGTATTTTCTGCATTGTTCTCTCTTCCATTTTATAGCCAAGGATAAAAGATATTGGGTATATTTCGAATACAGATGTGAAATATAAGTATTAATTAATATTTTAATATAGGGCATACATGACTCAGGCCTGTAAGATATTTAGCTTAGCCAAACAGGGCTTCAGGCTGAAGAATGGGTTGACATGACTAGCTAACTGATAAATAACCTCGTGCTGGAAATTGTGCTGTTATAGTAAATGTGTTAAGTGCTACTGTCTGGGGGAAAATGTATTGCGATGTACCAGATATAACCAGTTAAAGCTGGTTATAACATTTTGGGAATTTTTGCAGACATAGGGTGTCAGCAATGTGGTAACAACCAGTTATTATGGTGATTGAGGGATGTAAATGTTAATGAGTATAAAGGTAAGTAACAAGTTAGCTTCTGAAAAACACGGCACCCCAAATTTAGTGGGCTGTGGAAGCACAGATAAGGAAACTTTCATACATATGTATCAACCGCAGTGGGCTTTAGCATAACACATTATAGAAGTTGTATCCCGGCCTGTGAACCTGAAGAGACATCAGGATGACGCGTACTGAGGGTGATAGCAACAGTGAAGATGAGGAGGAGGTGGCAGACACTCTAGAGTTCCCCAGCAGATATGAATGAGGCCAGTCACAGGGCTAAACACTTTGCACTCTCTCCCTGCTGTTGGATTTCAGTGTTTCTGGGATTGTTTCTCTGCTTAGCGGATTGGTTAATAAACGGCCTTGTGATTAACTGCAATTGTTTCTTGTGTGCTCCTCGGGTCCCTCATTCTAACAATATTAGTAATAATTTTCCTGATGCTGTGGCCATCCAGGAGACTGAACCCTGATCGATCACTGCAGTCTAAGAAATTAATCAATATACCAAGTCAGCAATTACACAACAATTTCTTATGCATTCTAGCACTGTGTTTGAGTTTTTGACCACTGCTGACATTGAACAGAGGTCTTCATTGAACTGTCTATAATGATGTCCAAGTCTCTTTCCTACATGATACTGTTAACTTAGAACCCGGAAAGGTGGAGGAGGAGATCAAATTATTCCTTCCAACATGTATTACTTTGCACCTATCAATATCTAATTTCATCTGCTATAGTTTTGCCCATTCACTTAGCTTGGTGAAATCCCTCTGAAGCTCCTCACAATCTTCTCTGGACTTGACTAACCTTTTTTAAAAGACAGAACTGTAACCTGTCATTCTATTGTCCGTTTTACTAGAAAAAGTAACCACATCCAGCCTCTCTGCAAAAGGAAGTGTATTCTATATGGCTATTGAGAAAAATATTCATGTTAAATATGGTATGTGATGATATATTTGGCCATATACGGGAAAAAGATAACAGCAAGGGGAACAGTAACTTAACGTGTGGTGTCCAACTTTTCCTACAGGAAACTCACCATAATTAAAGCAAAATAAGCACATGACCACATGTAGAGAAATTCATAAGGGAAAAAAATAAATGGGAAATGCACATATATCAAGGGTCAGAAACTGGACTCAGAGATGGGACCTTACTGAATTATAAGAAGAATAAGCAGACAGTAATAGTGCTATTAAGCACAGAACAAGAAAGCACAAGCTCTCTACTCTGAAAACTGACAAAGAAAGGCACTGTGGGAGTCCCACATTTGCTATCTCTCAATGACTTCCAGATCATTATTACCATCACACATGCTTAAAAGGATTTATTCCCCCTCCTCTCAACCACCTATTTGCCAGCCTTGCAAATTCAGTCTGGGATCTGAAAGTCAACCTGGGTCCTTTCCTTCTGTATGTCACTCCCTGATAACAAGGATTCTGCAGGCCAAATTCTCCCCAGTTAGAAATGAAGTTGCACAGGTCTGACTCAGGATAGAATCTGCTCCTTCTATTGGAATTTTGTTAACAATCTGACAATGAGCAAGACAGGACAGCATCCCAGATCACTTTCTCACAGCTAAGTTGATTCAGCAGGGCTGAGGAGTAAAGAAAGCAGTAAAGAGTTATTTTTGTCCAGAAAGTAAGCATATGTGGCTCTGAATATAAACACTGGAGAAAGAGTTCAATAAATATGTAGTGGTAAATATATTTTTTTGGTACAACCAATAACTCAGAAGACAGGATGGTCTGACGAAGCTGAGGTCCTGGTTTCCATCTCCAAGTTTCTCAATGTTTTTCTTAAAGATTCAGAGGGGATTTAATATCATTTTTATTATGTAATTAATGCCAAGCATGAATGTAAATGGGCATGAGCTTCCAATGCCTATTCTGGTAGTTATTTCTAAGCACCAACAAGTCAATAGCCATATAACAACTGATTCTGCAGGGATATACAGCTCAGACAAATCATTCTGTTATTTATATCAATTGCCATTTTTGTTTATTAAGTCTATTGGTTATATATGTAGCTGAATGGCTTTGGGGAAATTCTGTAATTTCTTGTTAATGGCCTAATGTGCTCCAACTGAAAATGCAGGATGCCCTTCAATAGGTTTATAGGAAAAGTAGTAATAAAGCTTAATACAACCATATCTTTGACATTAAAACAAGGACTTTATGGCATTTCAGAGCTGGGGAGTAATAAAACCAGTTATCTTTCTGGACAGAGTCAGTGCCTTGCCATAGAGATGGACACAAGCCAATGAAATGAGCTCAAGATACTGGAAGAGGACTATCGTTGTTCAGACAGTACTTACAATAAGCTTTTTCCTAATTGCTCCTAGCTTTTCAGTGGCTGCTGCTAGTTCAGCATTTGCCTGGGCTAATGCATGACGTTTTGGCTCCACATCACAATATACCTTGAGAAATAGAGAGAGTATAGTTTTATTAGGACAAAAAATAGATCTTGTATTCATTCACAAAAACTGCAAATGACACCTGATGAAAGAGCTTCTAATCTGTACAATGAACCTGTAAGTCACAGGTTGCATACATTTGCTTTACCTTTGTACATGGTAGTGAAATACATACAAACCTACATTAAATACATAATTATAGCTATACACATATGTTACTTGCTTTCTAGGAGAGGAGTTATCCCTTGTAATTCTGACAGTAGCGTATTTAAGGATATCTTAAATAGAAATGAACGCTGCCCACTCATACCAAACACTTTCCAACTTCTGTTTCCTTAGCACAGAATTAAATGACATCCAGTTATCATATTGCCATGGGCTCACTAGTCTGCATATATATCACTGGCATCTACTGGAGAATCAGAATTGCTCAACTGTGTCTCAGACTGCCTGTCATGTAGACAGCTAGCTGAAGTTTTCCTTTAGTTCAAGTGGAAGGGGGAATGTGTATCTGGAGAAGAAAGATATATGATCTGTCCACACTGTTGCATCATAATGACAATTACAAACCCCAATGGCCACAAATTTGTTCTTTAAAAATGAAGTTTTCAAGCCTTAGCACTGTTTTCCATTCAACCTCCATCTGCATTTAATCTTGTATCTTCACTGAAAATAATACACTGAGTCTGCTGAAATGGTCACAAGCGTCTATTGTAGTATCCTTCCAAATTCACCTACTTGTCCAGTCAGAGACCAAATATTTTGATATACAGTACCTCATAGAATTTTACTATGTTGATAACCCAGGCACAGAGACCAGCTGCTGCAAAGGACTTCGTGCGGACCAAATTTGGGTTGAATTCTGGATCTTTCAAGTAATGTTCTTTGACCACTTTCAGACAGTTCTCAGGAATATGCTCCTTATCATAACTAATTAAAGCTTGCAGGAAGTCATCAACCTACAAGAAGAAGAGATCTAATGTACCCAATCCATTTACACTGCAGAGAACATTCCAAGATCACAAGTTAACTCCTGCTTTCATGACCTTAAAATATAAAAGCAAAATTGGCACTCTGCATTTAGTTTGTTTTTGGAGATTGCACTGAGCACTAAGTGAATACAAATTTGAAAAAAAGAAAAAGAAAAAAGTGTGGCCTGAAGCACATCTTCACAGGAATCATTCATTTACAGAACCCTTCCCATCACACCCCCTCAAAAAACTCCAACCACCCGAGTCGCTTTTTGCAATTAATTTGGGAAATTGTCTAATATCAGGTAAAAACATATATACAATTTTCTTCCTCTTATACTTGACTGCTCTCAGTTTTGCAAATAATGAGTAACTCCCAGTTGTGCTCATGTTGGCTTCAATATGCCACTGAAGCCACAGGGAGACATGATTTATAACAACATGACATACAGCTCTTTCAATTAAGTCTTTAAGAAAGTGATATTACATTTGACTCAAAACTACCCTTGACTGTAATATTTAATTAACTAGCCCTCCTCTCACCCACCACACATAGCCAACAGATGATTTCCCACTGTCCAGTACCTTTCCCATGAAGACTTTAGCAGCTTTCCAACTTCGGTCTTTGGGCACTTTGCCTTTATAAGCCAGTAATACCATGATTGCAGCAGTAACATTTGTTACTGCAATTGGTGGGTTGGGGAAGGCTTTCAATTCAGTGAGATTAACCTGAAGAGCAATCACACAAAAAATCAGCAGAAAGCTGCCAAACATAGAGTTAGCCATCCGCAAAGTGAGAGATGTCTACAGAGAAATAATGCAATTGCTGGTGCAGTAGAGGTACCGCAGAATCATTCTGATAAAGAGATTAAGAAGGCACAGCTGTACTCTTCGATGACTCTTGATTGCTTGTGATCCCATTGGTCATTACTTCATATAGTAAGTAGAGCTGCAACTATCTGCATGATAGTTAAAGGAAGCCATCACTATCCAGGAGCACTAAAATGAACAAGCAATGTTCTGTATGGATTCTATATACATATATAATTTTCTACAGCGTAAAATGCAAAAGCCATTTTTTCATGCAAATTTCCTATTGGATTTGAACCCAAATCAACTAATTATTCTTGTTACAGTCGATATTATATTTAATATAGATTATTCGATGTGACTTGACTTTATCATCAGTGAAATAAATCACAGTAAAATAACCTATATACTTGTACTATACTGTAGTGCTACTACTTTCAATAACAGTAGGTAAAATAATCTATACACATCATACGACTGTCAGTTTTCTTCTGGGCACACGCACTTCTTCCCCCTGTCCTGCATACACACACAGCAGATCCTACGTCACAGTGATGCTTCCAACCAGCCAGAACTCAAGAGGTTCAAGGTGCTCCTTCATACTAATTATGCTGCTTCTACAAAATTCCCAGGGGCTGCCAGTCTAGGGAGGTTGGGGAACAAGCTCATTCCTGAGCTTTCATTGATTAGTACAGCAACAAGACCAATGGGCTGAGACATACATAGCTTATTAAAATCCTTTAAACGAAGCTCCTCACAGCCATTAAACTGCCTGGTTCTTACCTTATTAAGTGTATTTAAAGCTGCCGTAGCAGCCACTAGAGCAGGTTCAGCTTTCACCAGGTCATCTTCACATTCTCTCTGCTTCAGAGATACTTCTGTTTGGATTGCCACTACCTGTTCAAACAAAGAATCTTAAGAGTTTACCCTTAGACTTAATTTTCCACGTGCAGTCAGTTACATTAGGCATTGTCGCATAAACTGTGTGGCAGATCCTATGCTCCTACAGTTACTGTATCATGAGAACCAAAAATCTCCCAACATACAATAATCCCAAGAAAGAGACAATGGGTCAGATCTCCAGCTGTGACTGAGCTCTGCTAAGTTAAAGCTCCACATGGCAGGTTACTTACAACCCCAGGCTTATAGGGAGACCACTATTGCAGTCTCCTCTTCCTGCAGACCACTGCATCCAGACAAAACAAACCCCATTACTTCTGATAAAGAGTTCAGAGCGCCATGTTCCTTTCATCCTAGCTGCTCTCTTTGCTGTCCTGAATCATGAAGTTGCTCCCTCTTCCTGTTCTATCCTTTTCTGAGCAGAAACATGGAAGAAGATGGAGGATACCCCACTGAAATTCTTTGAGGGAAAAACACATTGATATCAAGAATAGAGGCAAAAAAGTGAGCAGGCAAATGGAGGAGCTAGAAAATGGCAGATCTCAGACAGATTTATCTGGCATCTTGACAAAAAAGGTTAAGTTATGCTATCATTTGCCCAGTTATGTAATCACAATATACTCTGGATCAGGGTCATAGCTAAACACTCTGATAGTTTCCATCATAATAGTTTACACTGACAGTTTTATAACTAAATATAAAATAAAAAATGTATGCCAGGCTTAAATTTGGTGAATGTGTTTTATTCTTGGAATATATATTTTCTTTTAAAATTGGTTTTGATTGTATTAATACATCAGGTAAGAAAATAGACATTTAGACCACTTTGGGATTTTTGTAATTGTGTAATTGAAAAACAGCATGAATTTTAAAAAATAGAAATTTGCCCAGAGCTTCTGGTTTATGACATTGCTTTTGTACTGTGGAAATAAATTAAGCTTTCTGATAACTTAATGGTGTCAGCTCTATTTTAATAATACCCACTAATTAAATAAACATGCATTTAAAAAGCCATTTCAGAACAGCTACAAGGCACTTTGTAAGGGAGAACTTGTATACCAGTGGCTAAATTACCACCTACACAGAGCAATTATTCTTATCCTGAAACCACCCTGGAAATACACTGCAAAATTTGTTACCTGATAATTTCCTTTTTGGATATGACCTCTTTGCCATTCAGAGACATTTGGATTGCTATTCACTTCCTGCAAATATCATAGGCACCTCAGACTTGTCCATGAGGCTCCACACCTTGACCACTCTCCTCCTGCTCTCATTCCAGAAGCGTATAATAAATGTGGCTGAATAAAGTGCTACTGTTACAAAGTTTTATTTTTAATCTACTAGTAAAAATTTAATGTTTCATTACAATTGTGGAAGTACTCATCTGGAGTGAAAGTGGAAGGGACATGGCTTGCTCTTAGAGCATCATGGACAAGTATGAGTGGCCTCCAACATCCGTAGAATGAGGAAACTAAAAATAGTATAATTAAGTTATTTAGGTACCATGGCTTGGAGCACTTTTTACTCAAGGAATTTTCCTTCTGTAGAAGAACGAAGGTGAACCCAATAGCACTATGTAAAAACAGTGTTGTTGGGAGTGACTACATAGCAGCTTTACACAATTTCAATTCAATTCAGTGAGATTTTATTGGCATGACAACTCACACA
The DNA here is from genome assembly GCF_013100865.1 of Trachemys scripta elegans. Lineage (NCBI taxonomy): Eukaryota > Metazoa > Chordata > Testudines > Emydidae > Trachemys > Trachemys scripta. The sequence goes on along the minus strand of NC_048299.1, from coordinate 57,200,446 downwards.
AACATTGCCAAAGGAGGAGAGGCAGGACAAGACAGATTCTCCTCAATGGTTGACTCCCTTTCTGCCCAGGATGCTGCCATGAAGAATGTTGAATGGGCACTGATCCCCTTGGGATTGGTTTGATGTCTGGCTATGGAGGAGCTTTCAGGCCCAGGCATTTAGGGTGAAAGAAATGAACAGATAGCAGAACAAATCAGTTTTCCTAAGGTAAAATTGAACAACTCTTTCATACAGGTGTAGAGGCTTTGGGAAAAACAAAGGAAGAACAATTTTCTGTGATGTATGGAAAGAAGAGTTTATCTTGGTAACAAACGATTCAGTAGTATGAAAAATGACTGTTATGGAAGATGTAGTAAGAGCAGAGGCTTCAGACTTTTCTGATATGACTGTGATCAAGAAGCATGTCTGTATGGAAATGAAATGCAGAGACTTAGATGCCATCTGTTTGAATGGGTCATGAGAGCCTACAGAATTCTGGGAAGATCCCAGGTAGGGAAGGCAGGACTGACTGCTAGTTTTGGTAGACATGCTCCCCTAAAGAGCCTGACTACCATTGGGTGATCTACAAGAGACATGGAAGAGCCTGTGTTTATAACACTATTTAGTGCTGAGACATTGAGATATAATGGTAGGAGGTCTTTGGCCCAAGTTTAGGCCATCTTGCAAGACATCCGGAAGAGCTAGGATGACTAGTTTCCTGGAGTTGTCTTTCTAGCCTGGTATCAGTAGAATTTTGTCCAAATTCTTGTGTAGGCTAAGAGGGTGGAAAGCCTGTGGGATGCTAAGATAGTCTATTATTGTGGAAAAGTAACCCATCTAGGTTAGCCAAGCTGTCACGCTCCAAAATCAGGACCTGGCTAATGGATAGGAGATCCTGTCAGGTGAGAGACTGAATAGAAACAGTTCTCAGTACCATGCCTTCTTCCATAATTTCCTCTTTTTTCACCTTCTGAGTGACTCTTCCTAGCAGAAGGGCAGGGAAAGCACAAAGCCAAAACAGATCTGAGTCAGAGTGTCCAATCCCAGTGAGGTGTGGTCTTCTTCTCAGGTGAATAAGAGTTTCACCTTTGCATTTTGATTGTATGCAAATAGATCTCCCTGGAGATAACCTGGGGTACTGGAAATCAACTGTAATAGTTCTAGGTTCAGGGAGCATTCCACGTAGTCTCTCTGCTGATAGCTTAGACAGCCCACTTTTGTGTTCAGTGTCCCCCTTATGTAAATCACTCTGATGCAGCTACGGGTGGCCTTCTCCCCAGGAGACAATCTGGCCCACTTCAGCCAATATACTTGAGTTTCTTGTCCCCACCTCACAATGTATAAGAATCGGGTACTATCCCTTTAAATAATTTGGGAGCCCTCAAGTGGGCCTCCCTATCTTCTGTTCTGAAGACATTCGGAAGCCTGGTAGAGCAACAGCGTACATAGGTAGCTAGAGAAGTCTTGTGTATTTGTATATAGTTAATAAATACCATTATTTAGAATCCAGTTGTGCCTGTGTGGTTTCCCCATATTCTTCCTGTTGTGTAGAGAGCAAGGACAACACTCCTTGCCCATTTATATATAGAAGAGGCATCAAATTGTTGTGCTCCTTTCTCAGGGGATCCTGGAAGTTCCAAAGAGCCAGCCTGAATGGTTCTTGATCAGTGACGATGGTCTGATTTGTGTAGTCCCAAGGACCTTGCAGAGGTTTCTCTAGACGAGTCTTGGCTGGTGCTGGGTAAGCCCAGAGGTCTTAAATATTGTCCAGTCTGAGTCCCTTTGCCTGGCCAAGTGACGGCCCCTGAGCTGCAAGCGATTGTGGGAGAGCTCCTAGTCTTTGCCTCATGATACAGTCTCCTTAGACATGGGAGCACCTCATGGCCTACCTATCAGTTTGACCAGCTCTGCCATGTGGGAGAAGAGGGGAATAGAGGGAGGGGACTGATTCAGGGAAATGATCTCTGAAAAACTGTCATTCTGTAGAAGAAGAATAGATTGGGGGCAGTTTGAAAAGGGTAATTTTGCTCACTGCTGCCCCCTGAAATTGGGGATTTAAAACTGGGGTGGTGATAGATAAGCAAGGATTGCTGAGCTTCTGCTCGGTTTGCATGATGGAAAGTGGAGAGTTTGGAGAGAGGGTAGGAGAGGCCTGGCCATACTGTGACACAGAAACACCATTGGTGCCAACTGGCAAAGGGTTCACTGCAACTCCTGTCTCAGTCCTGACAAACTCACTATACCTAATACATTGCTTTCATGGTATTTATCCATAAAAGGTAGCATGTGAGATCTCTACTGAAAGTGTGTATCTTATTGATACCCATAACCATTGTGATATTTAAGGAGTAATGTAACTATCTTGAAAATTATGCTCTTATGGTATGGAGTGAAAATGAGTCACCAGAGAAGCGTATGTCTCGGTGGAGGCCCATTCAAGTTGGAGGGTGTTGTCACTCCGCACAGGCTAGCCAAATATGTAATGCGTTGCTTTATTGTCCTCCATTGCAACAATCCAAAGAAGCCAATAGAAAACCATCAAAGATAAACTATAAACATTGAAACTATCTGGAAGTGGAAAGGAAGGATATGACAGCAAGGGAGTCACCCTGTCTGTGAATAAAGACAACAGACTGATTCAATATATGAACAGGATGGAGAAAGATACTCTAGATCCATTCTCTGAGGAGCAGAAATGTTTCATGAAAGGTTGGGTCCTGGCTCCTTGGGCCTAGTGAGTGCTACAAAAGACTGAACGTTGGGGGTGGGAATCTGCTTTATTAGCTAGGAAAGGTAACTGTTAATAAGTGTAGGCCCTAGTTCATGTTTTATGGTTTTGTTTTGTATGTAACTGTTTGTTCCCCCTGGTTTTTATTTGAATCTCTTTTTTTCTTAAATAAATTTCTCTTTGATTTATTATAACTGAACTTAAATGCTGCATGTGATGCAGGAACAGTGTTCTAAGGCAAAACTAGGGTACACTATTCCTTTGGAAATGGAGGATCTGGGATTTCTGTGGGCATTCAGTGATCAGGGGCTGAACATCACAGGGGGACACTTTGAAGGGACTTGGGCCTGAGGTGCTGCTATTTTCAACTGTCAGGGCTGGTGTAGCTTAGAAGAGAGTGTTTGAGCAGCTGACAGGCTGATTGTGTCCGGGCGTTAACACCCAGCTGGCACAGGCAAGGCTGCCTTGCACTGCAAGCAGGTGGCAACAAGGTGACTCACAGTCCTGAGTGCCCCGAGAACCTACCCTAGAGCAAAGAACAAATTTCAGAAACAAATATGACCATCAAAAATAGCCCAGGCCACCAGTAATTTTCCTTTCTAGGTGCAGTGGGACAGTCACTTGCACAAGTACCACCTCAGTGTCTCCCCAGTGACCACAGAACTCCTGCTTGACTATTGGACACCTAATATGTGAGTTGAATTATTTGAGGCCTGGCCGATAAGAGGTCTGTCTTGGCTCCCTACAGGCTCAGGGTTACTCCACCGGTCTGGTCTCGTACAGTTTGGCTTCATTCAAGTCTGAACCTGTCAGATTCTTCCACACGGGGCTATTTTGATCCCTCAAAATACATTTTAAGCTTCTTGTAGAATCCAGGTCCTTGAGTAGATAACCTGGTGTAGGTGAGTTAAAATAATAATAATAATTAATGGAGATATCCCATCTCCTAGAACTGGAAGGGACCTTGAAAGGTCATCGAGTCCAGCCCCCTGCCTTCACTAGCAGGACCAAGTACTGATTTTGCCCCAGATCCCTAAATGGCCCCCTCAAGGGCTGAACTCACAACCCTGGGTTTAGCAGGCCAATGCTCAAACCACTGAGCTATCCCTCCCTCCCAGTTGTTGGCTGGGAATCCTGGTTTAGCTGGGGCCCTTTGATGCAGCCAGCTCTTAGAATTTCAGCAGGCCCCATCATTCCTTGGGAGTAGCAGAGGGATATTCCAAGTTACCCCTGTGATATCAGGATTCCCCTGTTCCCCAGCAGCACACCAGATCTTCTCACTCTCTTAGCTCCCACACCAGCTGCTGCAGCAGTAGGGATCCTGCCTCTGCAGGTTTGGTCGGGGAACAGGAAGCTCAGTCTCTAAGGGCAGGTCCACACTACAGCCGGGATCGACGCTCTGAGATCCATCCACCGGCGGTCGATTTAGCAGGTCTAGTAAAGACCCACCAAATCAACTGCAGATCACTCTCCAGTCCACCCCTGTACTCTACCCCGAACGAGAAGAGTAAGGTAAGTCAACGGGCAATTTTCTCCCACCGACCCCCTGCGGTAACTCAACGTAAGTTGCGTAGCATACATTGACTTATCGCGGTAGTGTAGACATAGCCATCTGGGCAGTGCCTGCAGGCTTCTCTCCCAGAAGTCTCTGTGTAGCTGGGCAGCACAGCTTCTCTCTCTCTAGCTGAAGGGTTGTCCCGTTTTATGTCTTGACTACTATATAGGTGAGACTTCTCTTGTTCTGACACTTACTGATGGTCTCCACTGCCATTCACATATCCAGGGATTCTAAGGAGACCTCATGAGTAACCTGACACAGTACAATGGGCTCCCCTAGTATTTGCACTGGTTTAATTTCAGGTGGGAATATAAACAGATATGGTTAAATCAATACAGCTTCCTTGTGAGCACTCTTATTTTGGTTTAAGAGAATTTTATATCAGTTTGTCTGAAGTCTATTAGGAAAGGCTTAACCTAAACCAAATTAAGCCACTCTTAAAACTGAAATAAGAGCATTCACACATCCTTGTGCAATGGTTGAACTATATCAGTTTAAAAACCAATTTGGGTTATATTAGTGCAAATTTCTCATAAAGACAAGCCCTTAGTACAGGATTTCGGCATAACTTACAAATGCATATTTAGGAGGTTATTGTACTTATTTTTTAAGGATATGCTGCCTGGGGCTGAAGTCAGTTGTACTTAGTTTGGTCTTTATCCTTGTACCTCACAACTCATGTGAACTAGCTTCTCACGCACACATTTCCTGTTTGGTCTTGCTTGAATAAAGTCTAATTACAGAGAAAGAAAAATATTACAGTGATTGGGATATTAACATTTGGATAGATGCTACAGTGCATTGGCAGTAAAAAGTCTCCACAAGAGCTTTTACTATGAATAGATAATGTCCTAGCTACAGTAGTTGTTTGTACAATAATCTGGGCTGGCAGCCGTGTGTGTGTGTGTGTGTATTTATAATACATATATACATATACGAAACCCAAGAAAACAACAAACTAGGAATAAACTCGGATTAAGTGACACGTTGCTAAACCAGGAAACTCAAAGTGAAGCTTAACAGTCCCTCCTGCCTTTCCCCACCTCCAAAACAACATGAGTTCAGGATTGAGTTGGTGGGAGTTATAGGTTGAATTTCCCAGCATTCATCGGTTTGCATCACAGAAAAAGCATCCTTTAAAATTAAGTACTGTGTATAGTTTTCAGCTCTTCCTTTGTTCACACTTTCCCTCCATGTGCTGCAAGCCTGCTAGCCTAAGATACTGATACTACTATACTTGGGAAAAAATACAAATTCTGTGTTAGACAAGCTGCACTAATATGGGACGATACAAGTCAGCAGATCAGCCCGACAGCTGTGGTGAGACAAGGTGGGTGAGGTAATATCTTTTATTGGACCAGCTTCTGTTCGTGAGAGAGACAAGCTTTTGAGGTGCACAGAGCTCTTCAATAAATTGGTCCAATAAATGATATTACCCCACCTACTTTGTCTCTCTAATATCCTGGGACCAACATGACTACAACAAGGCTGGATAGAACATATGTAGCACCATTTAAAAATGGTAAGAACATGTACCAACTGAACTCTCCTGCATCATAAACAGTACCATGCAGTGGTTCAGATATGATGCAGTACTTTCCATTAAACAGAACAGACAATTAAAATATCACACAAGCTTATTCTTTAGTTTTATTTCCATTTTCTGATTTCCCTCATTTTCTCTTCTTTTTTCTTGTTTATTGTGCTATTACTCTTTGCTTTTTGGTGGCTGGAGGCAGCTAAGAAGCTATACATATGGTTTTTTTTTTCTTTTTTCTTTTTTTAAAGAAAAAAGTAAGGGAATGGGAGACAGAAAGGTGATTTCAATCAATCCACTCCTCCAAGTGGAGGTAGACTTAATACTGACCTCCAACATTTTGGTGGTCCAGTTCAGGGCAGAAGTTCCTACAGATAAGAGCTCCTAAGCAATATCTGAATTGCTGGGAAAGCTGGAAACAAAATGTACAATCACACGTAAAAAGTAGTTGTACTAGTGAACATGATGACCCAAGTGCAGCACACAAACAAAAAGCATTGTTCTAGTTGCAGGGGGGGGAGCCAGAGTGGTTCCAGCCTCACTCCCCATGCTTACCCAATGTAATTCCAGCATCCACAATACCTATACTACTCTGTACTAGTGTGACAGTGTTGTTTTCTGCTCCGAAGGGGGCAGGTTCCTTATTAGAAAGCAAGACATATCACAATGCATTTATAGCTGTACAGCTACTCTGATGTGGTAGAGTGACTGCAGCTGCCCACAGAGTATCTGCAGTGCTGCTGCCACTGTTTACAAGCTCAAAAGAAGTGATACCTATAAGCAGTCTCTCTTGACTCCTGTACAAACTCCAGCTTACACCATGGATCTGGTCCCATCCAGACTCGTCCTTTTTCTCTGGATGATTATAATGTGATCCGACCACCCCATCCCTTCCCTCTCCCCTATAGGAAGGGCATCTCTAAAGGCAGCATGCATCTAGTAAATACTTTAAAACTTACAAAATCCCTACACCATTAGCTTCCTGTGATATTCTGTACCAGTAGCACCCTGGAATCCCCATATTCACCATGGTGATATGTTTATGATGTTTTGTACAAAATATACCTTCTGAGGTATTGTTTTAAAAGTCTTTATCTGTTGAACATTAATATCCCATTGGATTGTATGTACTGTCATTGTAAGTGATGTTATGAAGTATTGTTACTGAAATATGTTGTGAGGTTGGGAACACCCAAAACCAGCTTTTCAGTTACAACAAGGAGTAGCCATCAGTAGCCAGACAGCGTTAATAGCTCAACACCCATAAAGAAAAGAATCCACTGTCCCAGAGACTCCTTAGAGAAGTCACGTATTAAATGGAGACTGCTTGACCAATGGGGAGTGCCTGATCCCATCATAACAGCAAGGATCTTTCCAGCAAACTGGAAGAAAATAAAAAAAGAGAGGAAGTGTCATCATCACTTGGCCTCTCTTCGCCCCTCCCCATGTGAACACCTGGAAACTCATCTGGAAGGCAAAGGCTTTGAACTGGGGAAATCTGGTCCCAGGCTAGAAAGAGAGTCCAGTCTGTGTATAGAGGAACTGTAACCTGGTTGTATCATCTGTCAAAGCTGTTTGATTCAACACTTGCTTAGTTACCTTAATCCTAAACGTTTAGTTTATCTCCGACCTTTATGCCTACCACTTATAATCCTTAAAATCTATCTTTCTGTAGTTAATAAACTCATTTTGATGCTTTATCTTTACCAGTGAGTTGTCTAAAGTGCTTGGGAAATCTGCTCAGGTTACAAAGGCTGGTGCATGTCCACTTTTCCACAAAGGAGTGGCAAATTAGGTAATGAATTTGCACTGGCAAGGGTTCTGACCCAGGGCAAGATGGTACAGTTCTGGGATGCCAGGATGGGGAGCTGGAGCCTCCCTATTGATAGTTCATGAGTGGCTGAGAGATCATTTATGTATCACAGGTGTGTCCCTGCCTGTGGATGTCTGTGTAAGTTCAGTGCTTATTAGATGTTTGTAGCTTGACATCAGCATCAAAATGTGAGGGGTACCTCAGGTTGGTGAGTTTGGAGAGGCTCAGTGGTTCCACAGGCCAGGCTGCACACCGGGGACCCTGTCACACTTCCCCACTCTAAAGGTTTTAACTAAAGTAATTAAAATAAGTGTGACCAATTGCCAACATTCCATGGTTTGCAAAATATTTATAAACTGCTTGAATTCTCATTTGCTTATCACTTTTTATAAAAAAAATTACAGGTGCAAATTAATCTTTATAGACCATCTGCAGCTTTTTAAAATATCTTGGGATTAGTGTAACACACACACACACACACACACACACAGATACCTTCATCCCAATTAAAACATTTTAGAAGAGCAATAAGACAACTAAAGGGAATGTGGTAATTGTTATAGGCTCGAGGCATAGCCTCATGCCCGAAAAAAAATGGCCTGGGGTGTGATTATCCCATGATAATCACACTAAGTGTTGTACCCAATTGCTTAATGAAGTAATCTGAATTGTATTAAGGACATTCCTCAATCCTAAATCTATCGGAAACATGCAGAACAGATGTAATAAAAAGTCCACTGAAAGGTAGTTGAAAAAATTGGGAGCTTTTCCTGAGCAATCCAACCTGTGCAAGTTTAATGACACTATTTTGATTTTAACATTTATGGCAAATCTTTTAAATTCTTGTATAAAATTTGATTTGCAAAGGTTAAAGTCCATAATTAGCATAAGCTGGAGAGATACAAAAAGGGTCTGATACAGTTTCTATTTGTATCAGTGGCAAAACAAAAAAACACCATCTTTAATTAAAGCAGAATGAGGCTCAACATTTTGCATTAAAAAAAATAAAGTACACCTAATAGTAACCTTTGTATCATAGAATCATAGTTCTTGCTACATAGACTTGTTACATCAGTTTTCATAGCAAAATACCAAGCTTGCAGAAGTTTATTAGAGTAGGAGGACTTAAATAGATCAATGGCTACTATAGTATAAAGATATATTCACTGTATTTTTAGTGCAAAAATAGGATGCTTCATTTAGTGGTTTAAACATTTTGGTTCAGGATAAACCCTGAATTTGAGTCTAGTTTCTCTATCTTTTTAATAATAAAATTGATAGAGAATTCCATATGCTGAGCAGAGCAGAGAAAAATAATGCAGACATACATAGGGTGACCATATTTCCGAAAGGGAAAACGGGACACTGCGTGCATGGGGCTGGCATGAGCTGCTTGCCCAACACCTCCCCCCATCTGGGGCTGGGGCTCGTGTCGCTGCTCACTCGAGCCCTGCCTGCCCCCCATCCAAGCCCTGCAGGGGGCTGCCATCGCTGCTCACACTTTTTTGACAAAGGTGGGCATTTTTCCCATTTGCTCTTGCAAATTTGATCAGTTGGCAAGAGTAAACAGGACAAATGCCCACTTTTCCCCAAAAAGTCGGGACGGCTCAGACAGAACTTTAAAAAAAAAAAAAAAAGAGAGACTGTCCTGGCCAAAACAGGACATATGGTCACCCTACTTATACATCCCATAGAAGGATTTTAAGATTCAAAATTTGGAAATAAGTGTAAGGCAATGGAATGGACTTTGATATTATTTCAATTGTTCAATTTAACTAAAACCACAAAGCCTTTAGAAACCTAAAGTTCTCAGAGAAGACTATGTGACCATTACTGTATTACAAATAGGCCTGATTGTGAAGATCCATATCCATTATACGCTTGAATGAGCTCAGTATTTATTGTTCTTTCATATCATTAAAAGAGCTAAGAGGTTGCGAAAATGCATAATGTAAAGAAAGGTCAAATGATAATCATGGTCTGAAATGCAGTTACATGTATAAGTATAATAATTCTTTAGACTTCATGCTCCCTAGAGAGGAAGTTGTTCAAAATGGTTCACCTACAAAGGTTTATTTTGTGTTAAATATAGCTCAACAACCCTAAATGGAGGAATTAGACTGACCTTTCGCTCCTCCGCATCAGCAGTGGCTCTTTCCTGGCTCACTTTCTCAGTCTGAAGCCCTATCTTAGTAATCAAAGCTTCAGCATCTTGATTTCTCAGTTGTAGTTCTGCCTCTTGAGAGGCTAGTTTGGATTTCAGGTCTTCTACCTACAGTGCAACAGAGAAGAAATGTTTTGGAGTAGTCATTAATCAGGCACACTTCTTGAACATGTACATTTCCTGAAGGGGGCTGTATAACACTTGGATATAACTTGTACTTGAACTTTGTTTTCAGTTCCATTTCAAAGCAAAATAGTATCCATCCCTTATTTTTCATCTTCACTTGTTATGATTTGCTCCCATATTGCAGCCCCATTTCTGTGGCTCAGAGGAGAAGTTTGTTGCTTTCTAAACGAACTAACAAATTATACAAAACAATCAAACCACACCCACCAAAACCTCAACAGCTCCTCTGATGTGCCCAAACCGTGATCTGTCCAGTTTCTGAGAGACCAAGGTTGTTCTTGAAACCAAATGTGTAAGCAGCTCAACAAGGTGCTGCGAGCCCTGACATAGATGCAAATGTATAAACAGCAGCAACAGGACATGTTGGAAAATGCTCATTAATCACTCTGAAAAGCCTTTCATAGTTAATTTTAATGGAGATTTGCCGAAGGGTTTCCATTAAAAAAATCAGGTTTTGTTTAACAAAGGCTACCTGTTTGTTGAAAGAGCAATTTATTGCTTGACATGCTAGTCACCCACATAAAAATATCCAACAATATTTTTCCATGCATAATGGAAGGGCTTTAAATATATATTATTCTTTGGGTTTTCTTACTCATCCAAGCACTTTATCTGGTTGTTGGCCATGATCTGATTCTGTATCAAATCAGAAGAGATTCACTATAACCTGATATAGACAGGTGCCAAGTCAGTACTAGTGGCTTTAAACCTCAAAGCCAGCAGAAGGGCTGAGGGCTCTTCTGTTTGTTTGCTGGAAAACGTTAAGGTGAAATTCTGAAGCCCAACAAAAAACCTATTATACAACCTCTCCCCACCTTTGCCTCTGTTAGAACCCTGGGAATCTTCTCACTTAACTCTCTTGAGGCATTGTTTCATGAGCACCATGTGGCATCCTAAAGCTGACTGTTAATACAGTAATAAAAGTCTTTAATGTTGGCTGTTTATTCCTATTGTCCAAGCTGAGGGAATGTGAAAAAAGTAAAGTCTGTCCCCCCGGTTCTCATGCACTAGCACAAAGTTGCAATGCTGTGCAAACACTGCAACTGAATGTTTAAATATTCTATATAGATCTATAAACATAGAGACTTTGTAGTTTTAGCAAACAAATTGCCAGCCAGGAGCATGTGTCTGAGGCTGAGAGGGGAAAAGAGGAGCCAAAGAGCTTTCCCACTCCTGGTATCCCTGTGCAGAGACAAGTCCATTTGGTGGGGAGCACAGGCACTGCTTACAGCTAGCAAGCATTAGCCTCCTAAAAAGAGGTGGGAAGAAGTGATGGCTTCACCCCTCTAATCCTCCTTTCCCCATCAGCCAGCCAGCTATCATAGAAAGGAGCATATCTGTACCTTCTCCCAGGGTGGCACTGCTGCTACTGTAGTATGTGCTCTGAGCCTCTTAAAATTTCTTCTGGAGCCCTTCTCACCCCTCCAGGGTAGGCTCTGACTTGGAGCCACAATCTAGTTCAAATGTTAAGATAATAACCCATTTCTTTGACAGATATGTACAGGTACCTGGAGTTTGAAAGGCAATACATAAAATAAAATCCAGTTTCAAAGACCTAGTACAGCACTGAACCAGCAGTGCCAGAACTCAGCAGTCTACCGAAAAGGTGCAGAGACATTTCAATATAAGATTACCAAATTTTGCCTGTGTCGGATTGAAAAAATATTCATTCCTTAGAGGAGAGAGAACGACAAGAGTATGTCTTTCCTCATATGTGATAATTTACCTGAGAAGCTGTTGTTTTTAACTTCTGAATGCCATTCACCAGATGTTCCATGCGCTTGGACATCTCCTTGTATTTCTTCTCCAGCAGGATCTTATAAAGTGAGATTTGCTCCAGGAAACTTTTTGGAGTGGTATAATTGTACCGCCTCTCATTCTGATAATATTTTGCACTCATCTCATTGACACTGGTGTGAGCATAGGCCATAAAAAGGCAAATGGAATCCTGAACATGTGGCTGAAAACATCGAAGGAACAGAAACAAATTTAAATGCCTTATATTAAGTGGGGAGGACAGGAAGGGACAGGACAAGGAGCGTTCCAAGTGCATGTCTTTAAATTATTGTCATTCCAAAATTCCCAACAGATAAAATATGCTACCCTGGGGCTTTGATCTGGAGCACTTTTCACTGGATAAAGCTTGGAATGAAAAGCTCATTTTCTATGAGAAATGTTTTGGGCTTTTTTTTAAAAAAAATACAAGTCTAAGAATATTAGAGTCACTAGCATATATGCATATATATTCTGTAGAACTTTGAGCTTGGGAAAGTACTTCTTGGGTTAAACTTTATTTTTCCATTTTGTCCTCTATGACTTCTAATGTACTTAACTTTATAATCTGTGAAGTCACATCTCCCTCATTTTAATTATTATTTATTGCATTCTGTACAAGACGAACCCAGTTCAATTAATCAAGGGAAGCCTAAAAATCAATTAATATGAATTAAATGAGCTACACCAACTCTTAGGAAAGTCACACATAATTTACCAAAGCATTGTCAATAATGCTTAGAGATCTTTTGGAAAATTGCTCATGAGTGGTTGCTGATGCAGTTAAACGTTTCAAACCTACATCATTAATATTACAATCAGGTTGGTGTAGATAGACTTACAATTTTTCTCAGTGAGAAGCCTCATTATATTTTGTGGCTTTAAAAGCTAGCTTAAAAACAAAACAACAACAACAAAAAACAAAAAAACAACCAGTTTCACCTGTGATTGCAATAACAGAAATCAGAAGCAGGAACCAAATACAGAATGATTGCATATATGGAAAGTTGAAATAAATTGTCTTTAAAACAATAAATAAGAGTCTCCACATCCTTTGTTGGAACCAAGGTAGCATATCCCCGCTAATATAAAATAAAATACAGAAATCTGTTTCTTAAAGCAAGGAAACGAACAAAGATATTTTATGCACATTTGGTCACAAGCAGAAATCTGTTTCAGTCTTTTACTTTTAAATGTCTATTATACACACAAACATTGCAGTACAGATATTCATCCTAGCCAAGGGCAACCTTCTTAGAGAGTAACTGGCCCCTACCCAATCATGATGCTATGAGAGGTCTCTACTCAGCAGTCCTGAAAAGCACTCTTTAACAACAGTTTCATTTGTAAATCAGTGAGGGAAGAAGTGGGTTCCGGTAGAGCTGCAAGTGGCCTGAGACAACTTGTCTCAATGGGGCAAAATAACTATTGTTATCAAGCTTAACAAAATGGCACAGCATGGGAGATATGCCGAGCCAGAGAGCAGCTGGTTGTAATTCACACTGTTTTTCAGAAAACTCTAATCGTTCCCGAACAGACCTCTTTGATGATTGGTCTTCCCTGCATTTTCAATTTGTCACTTTCTCTTATGATAAGGTCAGCAGTGACAGCACTTCCTGACATTAACAGCTGTGGCTTTTAAAAGGGTCATTGTGGAACTACTAATTGCAGTAATTTCATTAGCATAAATTATTTATTCTGCCATTCATTTATCTCTCTCCTTTTTTTAATGCTACATTGCATTTTTCAGTATAAGCCCATTCAGAGATGTAGGCAAAGAAAATTATTATTGCTAGTTTGGCCTTCTTTATGTAAAACTAGTTGATACTTTCAATTTTTTATTTAACTGCTGATCACTAGGAAGTATAAAATAGCAACAAGCCAATAACCAAGATTACCAAATTCTGAATCAAGAATATTCAATATTCCTAAAGAGAATTGGGGGGGGGGGAGTCTGTATCTAATTTATAACAAAATACAAAGGCAAAGTCTTTTTTTACTTCCGATGCACCAAGGAAATCACTTTATTTTAGATCTCAGCATACTGGCTTTTGTGCATGTAAGAGCTCAGACAATCCTGTATCCGCTCTGGGTCACTACTGGAGTTAAGAAGACTTTTGTCTGAATAAGGAAGGCTATTTATTGCTTTTCTCAGGATCTAAACTAGTCATTACCAAACCAGCTATTCTACCTTCTGACTACAGATCTCAGCTTTCGCCGACAAGTTCCGTTAGCCGAAAATACACTAAGCAACAGCAGAAATGACTGATGCTACTGAACCTCTTGATTGTGTAATTTAGGCAGTTATCAAAACAGGGAGGGAAACCTATCCATTGTTAGTATTGGGAGCCAGGAAGGGAAGATATTTCAAGCTGCCATTATATCATATTATGCTGGATTTCACTGTATCTTATGCAAGATACAGCACCTCAAGGGGTAGAATGACAAATTTTCTTAGACGAAGTGCACAGTTTAGTACCAAACCTCCAGCACTACAGTGCAATAGAACACAACAGAAGAAGTTCAAAGGAGTGGGAAGGGTTTTTTTGTCTTTTTGTTTGTTTGAGGAAAGAGAGGTTAATTGTGGATCCCCTTATTTTATGTTTCCAGTAGATATATGAAAATACAGTTGGTTGTGGGATGTGGAGATTATGTGGCATACTAAGATTAGACAGAGAGGGCTAATACCTCAAAGAACACACTTTACAAGCATTATTTCAGCCCCAATCAAAGTTTTATAACGGAGCATTAACCCTATACACCCAATATACGGCGTTAAATCTCAGCATCTCTACTTGGGGTTCTCTCTTTTTGCCAGGCTGCATGTTAATGTTTATCAATTTGAGTTTTTGTTGTAAAATATTTAAAACCCCCAACCAGAACCAACTTGACTTCTATTCTGACGCTCTCCATTTCCTCCCTAGTCTCTCTCAACTTTAAGCTCCTTTTCTCTTCCTCACTACACCATGCTATGGCCGGTACCCTTCCAGTGAGACTCCTACAGCTGGAGAGGATGCTGTTGAGTAAGGCAAGTCACTTGCTTTTCTCAGAGGCACACTTTGTTCATAGATTCATAGTTTAAGGCCAGAGGGATCATTAGATCATCTATTCTGAGTTGCTGTATATCGCAGGCCATTAAGCTTCACCCAGATACCCATCACTGAGCCCACTAACTTGTTTAGGCTTTAATCAAACATATCTTCCAGAAAGACACCCAGTATGGATTTGAAGACATCCACCAAATTCCCTTGGTAGTTTTTTCCAATGGTAAATCACCTTCACTGTTAAAAACATGTGTCTTATTTTCTGCTTCAGCTTCCAGCCATTGGATCTTGTTATACGTTTCTCCACCTGATTAAAGAGCCCTACAGTACCAGTATTTTCTCTTAATGAGAATAATTATAACACTGTAAATCAAGATACCTTTCAATCTTCTTTTTGATAAACAAAACAGATTGAACTCCTTAAGTCTCTCACTTTAAGCCCTGGAATCCTTTTTGTGGCTCTTTTCTGCACCCTCTCCAATTTTTCAACATCCTTTTAAAAACGTGATCAGAATTGTATGAAGTATTCCACTATTGATCTCACCAGTGTCATATGCAAAGGCAAACATCTCCCCCTGCCCCCCACACACTCCTGTTCTCTACTCCCCTGTTTATAAATCCAAGGATCACATTAGCCCCTTTTGCCATAGCATCCCACTGGGAGCTCATGTTTAGTTGCTTTTCTATTATGATCCCTAGATCATTTTCACAGTAACAGCTTTCCATAATAAAGGCCCTCATTCTGTAAATATGGCCTGCAGTCCTTGTTCCTAGATGAACAACTCTGTATTTGGTTGTATTAAAGGTTTTATTTGTATGGGCCCAGTTTACCAAGCGATCTAGATTGCTCTGCATGACTCCACTGATCTTCATCTATTTTATTTTGTCCGTCTTCTGAGTATTCATAGCCCTTGCACAGGAAGTAAGATGAGAAAGAACTGAGTGCGGGTCTGGTGAAATCCTGCTGCTAGGATAGCTGAGTTTTTTAAACACATAATTCAGAAATAAAGCAAAAAGGAGTTTACTGAAAATCGATGTGGGTTTTGCAGAAGAGCCATTGTAAGTCCTCTGTTAGTCCAAGTGAAGTTCTTTGATTATACTTTCAGTCCCACTGAACATGGTGATAGGTAATAACCATTGCCTAGTTGCTTCCAGAGATTCTATTAACCGATTAGAATGAAGCTTTGGGATGTTGCCAGTCCTTCCCCCCCACTCAGTCCCAAAATGCAGTGTGAGACTTTTTAAACAATAGGTGTAAAATCCTTGCCCAATTTGCCTTTGGTTTCAAACTCCTATGGGCTCCAGTGGGGAGAGGATTTCACTCTAGAGGTGGGGAGAAAGCTTGTTTTCTCTCTTCACCTGTAGATGCTGCTTAAATGCTGAACCCTAAACCAACCCCAAAATCCAGTTACTCTCCATCGGCCTGAATGTCTTCTGTTTCATTTCACCACAAGAGAGCTGGCATTAAACACAGAGGTTTATTTTTAAAGGGGTCACTTAGCTGTACTATTTTATTTGTAGTGATTTTTTTCTTTTAAAGCACACTTTCAAAAGTGCATCAAACTAAAACCTCTTGTAGTTACTGTGGTTTTCTTAAAACACAGGTTTGGGAAAATTAAAAGTTGAGTGTAGGTTATACCAATAACCAAGTGCTTAACTATAGATCTGGCATTCATCCTCCCAAGTTACTAGATGGCATGATCATAATACACACCAACAGTCTGGACAAAGGTGAGCTGTGGCTAACAAGCCTCCTCTGATAAGAGGCGATAAAAGGATATCTAAATATCTAAAATGACGCAAATTGAACTTACCATGAATCACAGCAGCACTACAAACGAAAAAAGGAAAAACCCACCCACTTAAATCCCTTTCAGCTGACAGAGGCAGCCAGATACCAGCTAAGGGTCTCTCTGTTCTTCAGGGTGATCCTCTCCCACCCTGCTTCCCTAATACACCTCTGCCACTCTCTTGGCCCTTCCTTTGCTCCCCATTACCCTCTGATCTTTCCCTCTTCACAACACTTTCCACTCCTTCTCAGCTGCCCTCTTTGCTACTCACCTCACCTGCCTTTTTGATTAATTTCTGCTTCTCTTCTGTCTCCCTTAGGTTTTTTTTTTTTCTTTCTTTCAAAAAGATAGCTGTTCTAGCTGCTCTGTCCTTCTCTATTCCAGGTCCGCCCTGCCCCTTCCACTCCCGCCCCCCCTTGCTGGTCTTTTTATACTTTGTTTTCCCATGCTAGTCTTCTAATTGGCGTCACATACCCACTGACATTATCTGCACTGTCTCGGCCATCAAATGCTACTCGGAGAAGAGAGTGTGCTGAGACAGAGTCCTAAAATAAATGTCCAGTGATGATAAAATGTCAAATTATTTTGTCTATTGGGTCAATTGCCATTTATTTCATTATTAGGCTGAACAGGGAAAATATTTCTTAGGGGCAGTTATTCACTCATTTGTGCCTGTGTACAGAAGAGAATCACATATGCACATACATATTTCCTCCTGTTAATGAATTATCTCCAGATGTCCAAAGCAGGTACTTTGCACCATGTAAAAACATCATTCTTAACAAAGGGTCCATTAATATTAAACGCCTAAATTGCGATGACATGTTGTGTTCTTAATGGAGTGGATTAAAATTTATTAAGGAAGTGATCAAATTTGTATTCATTCAAATCAAAATAAATGTGTTAAACCTTTAGGCAAAAGAAAGTGCACCATAAACATGCTTTCTCTTCTGCACATTATCCTCATTTCCCCTTTAAACTAAACAGGAATGTGTAAGTTGATAAAACAGCAATAAATAAATAAATAAAATAAAATAAAATAAAATATTCAGGTGCCCTAACACCAAAATCTCGTTAAGTACCTTGCAAGGCAAGGTTAGGCTGTTTATATCAAAAACAATAAGGATTCCTAAGTCTCTCTCTCTCTTACTCTTAGAATCCTATAGGAGGCATCAGTATACCACTGTAGAGCGGGCCACAGCAAACACTGATGTGAGACACTGAGATAAGAAGTGAAGCAAGTCTCTCCACAGCCAGTAGATGTCATTGGTCACTCTTCATATCACAACTTGCCTGGCACTGATCACTGTCAATGGCACAGGAAGTAAAGGACACAACATAGCTCTGCTACCAGGATGTAAAGATCACCAAAGAGGCCCCTCCATCCCACCTTTACTTTATTCTTTAATGATTCTGTATTTTTCCCTTGTGAATGGAATACAAATGCTGTAAATGTGGCAGTCACCTTCACATCAAAATGTTATTCCCTATTCAGGCTTTTCAACTAATAACTAAAGTCTATCACAGAAATCAGATGTTCATCAGCAACAGAAAATATATTAATCCAGCACAAAATTTGTTGTTCCTTTTCCCAAAGTTGCAGGCTTATTGCATCTAACTGGTGGCATCAAGTTCTGTAAGCTCTTTTCTAAGTGGTATCTTGCCTGTTGCCACTGCCAGACCTTCAGTTGCCATCCCCACAGCATTCAGTTTCCTGGAAACTCTCCCTATGGGTTTCTCCTTAATGCCAAGGGATAGTTGACTTGAGATGCTAGGCTCTTCATCTGCACTCTTGAAATCCTGTGCTTCTGATCTCTACAAATCCATTACATCACTAGACGGACACAGGAAAACAGAAGTACGATCCCCTGAAAGTCAGAGTTGCTACACACTAATTGCCACTGAACCAAAACCAACAATTTCCCTACATCTTTTTTGCTTATAAATGAAACTGTGTAGCATTAAATTTCTACACACATTAGATTCTAACGTTTAAAAATAGACACATCTGAGGGAGCAAGGGGCTAATACACCAACTTTTCACATCTGGAGATCAGAGTTCAAATTGGCATGTAGCTCATTAGTGAAAATAGTTGTCTACATCATAAAACCACTGCACAAGCTGGTATCATACCCTTGTCAGTCTCTGTCCAAAGGAGATTGAATACCCAGAATAGTAAAGCATCTATTAAAGTTAGGATCCAGCCACCATTGCATATAGAAGCTGGTACACCAGCCTCTGCTAAGAGTCCCTCTCCTTCACAGCCACCAAATTCACTTGCACACTACTTTAGAAAAACAACTCAGAACCTGCCATTGTGAAAAGGGAGAGGATCTACGGTCTTCCCAAAACCCTAGGATGCAAAATTCACAGAGGAATATTTTCAGAGTTGTTGAAAGAGGTTAAACATCTTTTCTGGCTTAATGTGAACTATATAGTAGCAAGCACTGTAATATCAGGAACTAGGTTATCTACGCTGTCACATCAGTTTCTGCCATCAGCATCGGTAACGATGCCAGCTGCCTGATCAGTTATACACCCTCAGGTCCCTATCAGGCTGAAAGAGGGACAGAAACAAAACCCCCTTGAGAGAAGGAGGTCAATGTCCTTTAGAAGTCTTTTAATGAGTAGCTTTCTTCTTTCTCCATACTGCCCACAAGATAATAAAGGACTAAAAAAACAATTGGAAAAATGCTGCCAGGCTGTTTAAAAGCCTCATTACCCATCACAAGAGCAACATTTAGGCTTTTTTACACACTGAAAGCCTAAAAGGAAACATATTGTCATGTGATTTTTTGGGGTGGGTCAAGTTTCAGACTCCAGTGTAAGGGGAGGAAATAACTCAGTCCCCAGGTCTTAAACTGCGGGCTGCATTGTGTGTGTGGCTGCTGGGAAGATTTCAACTTGTCCAGAACTTTAGTGGATGCAAAACATGTAGCTCTGCTGAGGTACCAATCTGGGTTGTAGACTGCAAATGTTTGCTCCCCATCTATTACTGTGCGCGTGAACACCTCTAATTATACTGACAAGGTTAAATCTATCCCATGGCCTGGGGCATTCTCATTTCTGTGGGATCTCCAAAAGCCCAACATCCAGGGAAATTTTGGGGAAGATAAGCCATGCACTCTCAGCACTGTTTCCCTCCCCCTCCCATGACCCCATGTCATAGAAATGCAGTCAGTAGCTGGGGTAAGCTTTATAACCTTAAAAGACAACGAATATGCAAAAGGAATAAAGAAGAAATTGTTTTTCCAGCATATTCAATTATTGATCTTTCAGGGATCTGTGTTGCTTTCTCGTCTGATTGACGAGCTTGAAACTCTGTACCTCAATCACCTCCGTCTCCTCAATGAACCTCCTGCTGACGGAGTGCAGGGCCTCCTGCGGCCACTCATGAAACCAGTCAATAGCTGTGCAGTTAACTATGGCTGGGAACTTCCGAGCTCTAACTCTCAGCGTGGAACCAACTGGAGAGAAACACAAAATGATCTGCAGAGATGAGGAGGGAAAAGAGAGTAAAGAATTACAAGGCAAGTTGAGGCGAATAAAGAAAGGAATGTAGTGAACCATGGCAATGAGCCATTGCAAGTGGGTTCACAGCTGAAATTCCAATCAGCCTAGCAGCTAATGAACTTAGGCAAACTACAATTTTACCTGATGCAAATAAGTTTTACTCACTATATTGTATGTTATACAAACAATGCCTGCCTGTTTCTCCTTCCTCCCCAAGCTAGTATCAGTTACTTAGCTCGATGTATATTAAAATCAGTAATGTGACCATAAAATTTTGTCAACAACATACAGCTAGAGTTCACTGAGTCAGATAGCCAATCTAACAGTCTATGTAGGTTAAGGTAATATCTAATACTGGTTCAATATCTCCCTGCAAGCTCAAAAGGCATCTGAAAAAAGAAAAGGGCTCATAGTTTGTACATACATTTCCAATGATTATTCTTTCTGGAAAGCAGAATACAGCTTCCAAATCAGGGCTAAAATATCTAAGTAAAAAATAATAATAAAATAAGAAAATTAAATAAATAAATAAAAAGATAAAAAAATTAAAATAAAAAAATAAAAATAAAATAAATAATAATAATTAATACTGTGATGAGACTGATTTGTTGATATCAGTGTCTTGCAAAAGCTACTCCAGAGGCGCTGGTGGAGGGGACAGTTACTGTACTTAACATCTTTTTATGTTTGATTTAACATAATTAACTGAATGTCAAGTATTAGATTGTCAAAAGTGGGAAGGAATCTTTTTTTGCTCATTTCTACTCTCCTAGAATCAGATGCATTGTTTCTCTTATTATTTAGGAATACTTCAAATCATGTGGTATCAACATCTGTTTGAGTAAGTATTTTAATACTATTCATTCCAGTGGAAAAATACCCAAATACTTTCACTAAAACTGTAAAACGTCCAGAATTGATTATAATCATTCCTAATAACTGCAGAAGCCAGGACAGAGACTGGCGGAGCACTTTAGATAGATGATAGGTTTATTCTGCCTCTTTAGTCATCTGTCACTGCCGTTATAATGTATTCACAGAAAATTGTCAAGAAGCAAAGTGAGGCCAGCTGAAAAGGAAGAAAAGCAGAGAAATAAAGGAAGCTGGGGTGGGGGAAAGACAGAGGGGTGAAATAAGAGAAGTCAAGAAAGGATGAAAAATAGAGGGGATTGGTCAGGAATAACATTTGGCAGGGATGGCAGACCCTTGGGAGAGGAGGGGAAAGAAAGACAAGTTGGGATGAGGGCTGCACTATAAAAAATTACCGAAGGCTAACTACTGCAGAACAGTTTTCTAAAAATTCTTATGTGGGAGTAACCCATATGGACAATTTGTTGCAATCAATCTGTACCTATGGGCAAAGGTGAATAAATTCCAGCAGTAATCACCCCACCCTGGGAAACCTACCATTCAATGAAGATTATGCTTAGATTGTAAAGTCTTTGGGGGCACGGACTGTCTTTTTCTTATACCTGTTTGCCATGCCTCATACAAGGAGACCCTCATCACTGACTGGCACCCCTGGAGTCTGTTGCAACACCACCCCCTATGTATCAGGGGGTAGCCGCGTTAGTCTGTATCTACAAAAACAACAAGGAGTCTGGTGGCATCTTAAAGACTAACAGATTTATTTGGGCATAACCTCAGGTTTTTACCCACGAAAGCTTATGCCCAAATAAATCTGTTAGTCTTTAAGGTGCCACCACACCCCCTATGTGGCTTTTGTCACTTTGCCGTTGGTCTGTTCTAGCTTTGAAGGGCTTGAAATCAGTGCATGGGTATGGGGATTTTCCCCTGTGCTTCCACCCCTTTCTACCAATGGGATAAGGAAATTGTTGTTGAATTCACAATTACTGGTGTAGGGGCAGAGTGGTGCTTCCTCCGGATGGTGCTGGCTCCAGAAGTAGGGCTGTGTGATCATTGGCAGCTTCACACAACTGCTGGCACTGTTCTCAGAGGGAAACGCTACTGGCCAGAAGATTAGCATAAAGAGCACAATTTCAACAGTCCTTTTGGAAATCATTATGGAAATGGGGGGAGGGGGAGGAGAGAGTGAAAGACTGGCAGTGAGGGAGGAGAAGAAAGTGATAGAAGAGGAGGAAAAGGAAAGATGAAGTAAAGAAGACAGACAACTGTCAACATGAAAATACCAGCTGAGCTAGTAAGATGGCAACTGGAGCTGTTACTGGGAAAAATCCTACATATAAAAAACAAAAAACAAAATTAAGGTCCCAAATCCACGCATTTGCGATCATGGTCTCAGTTTTGCACACCATTTTTTATTCCATTAGCGCCCCCCCCTTTTTTTTTACTCCTAATTAATTGTGGCTCACATGTAGCAATTCAATTTCCATCATGCTTGGAACAATGCTTCACCTCCCTTTAGCTATGATCTCAGTGTGTTTATTTCTGTATGTGGCGGGGGTGGGGGAGGAACGACTATTTCATGTTATAATGGAGATTTGATTTGCTGTAGTCACTCTGTTTTCCCTAGTTGATCTCATTTATATACAGACAGAGGGAACACCCCTCTCCTATTTACCTCAAATTCCTCTACCCATAACTCACTTGTACATTTATCCTGGATGGCACTTGAGAATGTGTCAGCAATAATAAGTTGAGTGAACAAAAATAGGATAGGAGGTTCTGTTAGAGAATCTCGAAAGTATGGATGATTATCTGAACTTTTTCATGCCCCTCCTCCTCTGTGATCTTCAAATAGGTTTCCCCTCCTCCATGCAGCCCTCCTACTTTTCTGCAACCACTCAGTTCAATTGTGACACCAAGTTGTATTTATTACACCTTTGCACGTTCCCTTTCTATGTTGCAGTCTCATGAAGCTGTTACTTCTTTCCCACTTAACTAAGGGTATGTCTACACTAAAAACGTAAGCTACCTTATGTTAGGTCAACTTACAGCTACTGCAGTAATTACTGCAGTGGTTCATGTCCACACTGCCCTTCTTCTGTTGGTGATGTGTCCTCACCAGGAGAACTTCCACCTACTGAAGAGGGGCAGTGTGGGGGGCTGAGAGCCTGAGCTCTGAGCTCCACGCACCGCTCCACCCGAGGAGCAGGTCTGCCCCTGGGCTCCTGGCTTCCCACCAGGCTGCCACAGGGCTCCCAGCTCCCCATTCCCCGCTGAGAGTTCGGCTGCACCAAGGATCCCGGCTTTCTGCTCCCTGCTGGGAGCCCAGGGGAGCAGCAGCTTGCTTCCCGCAAGCAGCATAGCAGCCACCAGGGCAGCTCTCGGCTCCCCGCTCCATGTCAGGCTGCTGGGGCTCTCAGCTCCCTGTTGGGTTGCTGCCATGTTCCCAGTGAGAAGCAGGGAGCTTCAATGCAGCTGGGTTCCCAGCAGGGAATGGGGAACCAGGAGTCTGGGCAACAGCCTGGCTGGGACTGGGGAGCCAGGCAGGCGCAGCCCTGCTCCAGGCGGGGAGCCGGGAGCCTCGGGGCAGCACCTGGGCTCCCAGTGGGAGTCTGGGCAGCAGTTCATCTGCGAGGGGGGAGCCAGGACCCCAGAGGCAGCCCGGCTTGGAGAAGGGAGCCCGGTGGGTGCAGCCCAGCAGGGAACCTAGCCCCCTGCCCACCATCCGTGAAATTGACAAAAATAACAGCCAACAGCCAATGTAAGTAACCTGCAGTGTCTACACGGACACTGCATCAACCTAACTACACTGACATAAACCCTACACCTCTTGTGGAGGTAGAGTTACTATGTTGGTGTAGTAGGGCATTTACATCAGCAGGAGCAAGTCTGTAGTGTGTACACTGACACAATTAGGTCGATATAAACTGCCTTATGTCAACATAATGCTGTAGTGTAGGCCAAGCCTCTGTTCCTCACATTCATGCAGATTTCATACCCAGCTTTCTGAGTACCTTTCAAAGGTACAATCAAAGGACAATCAAAATCCAAAGTCTTGCACACACTACTAAGCAAGGAGCAACTCAGAATTTAACAGTTTCTCAGTCTTCCATCCCAACCAGTAGTTTTTCTCTTTTCTAAATGTTAGGCACAATTACTTTTATTGTATCACAATTACTTTTGATGACCTATTTAATTAAACCTGTGGAATTATTATTTATATTGCACTTTTGGGGTGCAGATGCTTTTCTACCTAAGCTTACTTGGTTTTTTCATCTCAAAATAACTCACTAGTATCTAAAAGGTACTGTATTTTTTATGCTTTCTTTTAACTTCCTCTTAGCATATAAATTGTGGATTTATTGAATTATCTACACATCCCACCTGCTTTCCAGTCCTCACACACAGAACTTTTTGAGATTTTAAAATTTACATTCTAGTAATGTGTTCTTGCATTTGCTCTTATGTAGCCAACAAACTGCCACCAGTGCTGCTTATTTTGGTGACCAGTAGGCCAGGGCCCCAGAATTCAAAAAATTTCAGAGCTAATTTCTATATAAAATGATGAAGATAACTAAGGAGACAGGAGGTGGGAAAAGTGAAGGAATGAACAGTCATGGAGGAGAGGAGGGGAACTGGTTGAAACAACAATAACCTTAGCAAAAGTTGTTAGGATTTATACCAACATAAGCAAAACTGATGTCAGCCCTACATTTTAATAGCAGAGTTGTTTTGAAGCTCCAAATAGAACAATTTTGTCATTCTTATCCTGGCGTTTTGCTTTTTACTCTTGCCTTCCACGTTTGATTTTTTAAGCAAATATTTTCAGTGCGCTGTGTCAGCCTTTCCACAGCTTTCATACATGTTTCTTTTTTTCTTTCTGTCCTTCTATAAAACCTTCTTTGTCTATGCCCCAAATGACTGCCTTTTGCACTTCTAATGCTGTGGTTCAAATAGGTACAGTGTGTGCTTTGACTCCTTGAATTTGGAGTAGAGTGAGCAAATAATGGATTTTCAGTTCTGGAACCAAACTGAAAAATATGGGGAAAAAATCCTGTTCAATTTGAACTGAAACAATTTTTTAGAAACTTTTTTGATGGATTGAAAACTAGAAAAAAAGTTTTGAATCAACCAAAACATTTTGAGTCAACCCAAAACAGTGTTTTCAGGTTTTTTTAGCCATTTTCACCCATTTTGAGTGGTTTTTTTTAACTGTCCGTATTTAAAATTGAAATGCCATTTTGAATCAAAGTGGGAACAAAATGTTTAGACTATTTCAAATATTTTCCCAGTCAAAACAATTGAATAAAATACAACTAATAGTTTCGGACCCCAGAAAATGCACATTTTTGTGTTTTGTCAAAAAAAATTTGCCCAGATTTAATCCAGATACTCCTCCCAGACCTAACGAGGGTACAAGATGAGCAGTGATCACAAAGGAAACAGGGGCTTAATTTATAGTGTTGATTTTAGTAAAATGCTGAATAGTAAAGAGATGTTTTTACCTTCATTAAGCTTGAGGTTCAGGAAATGATTGAAATACTTAATGTATTCCTTTTTATATCTTATTAGTCTGTGTTTACACTGAAAATCTCGGGAAAGGAGGTAGGGAGGCGGAGGGTCACCCAGCTATAACCATAAGTACATACAGATATCTGCCAGCGTGTTAACTCATGAATTTTATGTCTCCTACGGAACAACAACATCTCTACTTTGCAGTCTTTGCAAAGTGAATAGATACCCCCTGTTGTTGTCTCCAGAAATGGTAATTTGCACAGTGGGAGACCTGCAAAATGGTGGCAAGGTAAGAAGCATTTTGAAAGCAGGTTTTTAAAAAGGCCTTTTAAAAATAATGAAATCATAGGAGCAATCAGAGGGATACAAAGGGAAGAGAAGTGGATATACAAGAATTCACAGCTTTTTTCCTCCCTTCTTAAAAAAAAATTGCCTATGAATTTGATGTTCATGAGACTGAGAGACTAACAACACTAACTAGAGCTAGATATAAAGTGGGCAGCTACTTTCCCCATTCAGCTCTGATGCACTTCAACCCTGATGATCAAAAGCAGCAGAGAATGCAATTCATACCAAACCCTCCCTATGCCTCCTAGAATCCAGTATCCAATGTTCACCACAGTCCTGGATTAAAGAAGAAATTAACAGTGGAGGACAGAAGTGATGGCAACAGAAGAGGAATGCAGAAGATACAAAAAAGCAGCGGAGAGTAAGTGGATGCGAAGAGAGGTGAAAATTGGTTAGAGATCAGCTTAACCCCAGCAGTACAAGGATTTTTATCCATTTCAAAGCTTTTTTTTTTTTATGGTTATAAAACAGGATATTCTTTTTATCTGTATAGAGGAGATGTAAAATTGAGTTGTGTGTGACCTTAAAGCCTTTAAAGACCCCCATGACACTTTTCACAAGAGCAGAGTGGATGGCTTCTGTTTTCCAGTGTCCAACATGGATAACTATGTTTTGCCTACATAACATTTCCCCAACAATAGGTTTCAATAGGATATGGCATTCTTCTTCACATCCTATCGTAAACTGCTTTGTAGTGTTGCTCTATTAAACAGCTCCAACATTTTACTTATAAAACAACTGCATTATGATAGGGAGTGAAGGGGACTCTAAAGTTAAATTTTAATCACTAGTGCAAATGCTTACTGCAGACATGATTTACACCAGTGCAGCTAACCAGTGGTTAGAGTCCAAGTGTTGATAAGGCCTGTATCTAAATACACTCGCATATAATGTTACAGCCTAGTCCAGCAATCCTTACTCAGGTAAAACTCCCAATAACTTCAAGACAGATTTAGGGAAGAATTAGGCCCAGAGTTTGTAACCCGTTTGTACATTACTTTGAGATCTTTCTGCATGAAAGCCACTATATAGGTGTAAGCTCATTGTCAAAGGCATTACCCATGTGGAAATGTACATCTTTACGTGTAGCGTCCTGGATTCTAAACACACACTATAGCATATTCAAATAATCCAATTTTCCATCACCAGCTGCTGGTTTCACAAAGTTTCTTTCACATGTGATTTTCCTTACTTTTAGTTGCAGTCGCATTCTGTCCAAAAAGAATCTCCAACAATTTTCTCTGGTGTCAATCAGACCCAGGCTTCGGACTTCATTCCTAATTCCTGTAATAATGCCATCCATATCTTCATTGCTGAATAGATCTGGAACTTCTCCTGCATAACAGCATGGGGGGCGGGGAGGAGGGAAGAAATCATAAAAGTCCCAAAAAACAAGAATCCAAACTATTAACTAAACTATGTTTTATATGGTCTAGCAGCAGGGGCCATCTTTTTGTCCTGTCTGTACAGAGCCTAGCACAATGGGATATGGGTCCATGATTGGGGCTCCTATGTGCTATGGGATTAAACAACAACAGCTAGCACTACTCATTCATTTTTATCCAGAGAGAGAATTTTCTCTCAAGTGAAAAAAAATCTGTGTTTTACTTCTATGAACCATGAAGTACATTCATGCACGTGCTGTCCTCTAAAACAGTAGTTCTCAACTTTTTCCAGACAGTGACCCCATGTTACAAGTGAAAAGAGTTTCAGGACTCCCCTCTAGCTATAAGGAATGGGATGCTGGTCATAACCTGCCCTTGTCCTGTTTGTGATCTCCAAATTCAGAATCCACATCCTAAAATATTAACAGAGCCCAATTCTCCTCTCTCTTACACTGGTATAATCAGAATGCAGTTAAATCAATGGAATTACAACAGTTTAAAATGGCATACGCGAAGAAGAGAATCAGGTGCACGAAGTCTACAATCTGTGAATTACATGACCTTGTTATTAGCCTTCTCAAGGGGGCACTGATTCCTTAAGGAAACTATGTATAATACTCAAATTAGCTGGGTTTAAATGGCTTCTTCTAAAGGATTCTCCCTGCAAACATCTCAAAGACAAATAATCTCTCTCTAAAGTTCACTGAAACCACAGATCATTTGTCATTGGGGAAGATCTTTCAAGAAATGTGTTGTTCTAATCACCTGATGCCAACAAGTCATTAATCAGCACAAGAAAGCGTTCATCTGCAACATGGGCATCTGTCAGCAAAAACACAGTGGGCACACTCTTGGCTCCAGTCTTGATGTACAAATTGGCAAGATCTACCTGTAAGGAAAAGAGGCAATCATTCATGTTTTGTTAAAGCATTGATACAGGGGAAAAAAGGCATGAAATGCATGTAATTGACAGCAATGCCCTGTTGCCTTTACAATTTATTTACAGCTTTTTAGCTTGCCACATTGCATCCAAAGGGAAAAAAGCAGGTTACCTTCAATTTTAGACATCTGATGACAAAAATGGTGGCTTTGACAAGACCAAGTAGTGATGATGAAAACAGACTGCTTATCAATAAAAATTACCTCCTAATATAGTGAAAACTGATATTGTAACACCTGTGCCAAGTAACTCCCTCTCGAGAACAGTTTAATTATGCTAATAATATCTGGGCATTACACAGAAAAGCCAGCTTAATCTTTTTGATTGGTTTTCTTATTGTATCTGTTGTATGCAGAATGCAAAAGGTTTTTTGTTTGTTTTGCTAGGAATAGCACTGAAGGATTTCACTAAGAGAGGAATGGTATGTTATTGTTGTTATTTGTATTGCAATAGCACCTAGGAGCCCCAGTTATGGATCTGGATCACACTGGGGGCTAAGCATTGTACAAATGCAGAATAAATAATTTATAAAGTAAATTTATAAATAAATAAAAAGATAAGACATCACCTGCATCTGAATTTCATTTCTTTTGTGATATAGATTATATACAATGCCAGTTTATATGCTCAGCCAGACACATGGTCCAGTAGTAGGGAGATCCTCTGGGTCTGACAGGTGTCAGCAGGTTCCTCCCTCATTTCCTCTCCTCAATGGTTTGGGGCAAAAGTTCATCTGCTGCTACATCTTAGGCTATGTCTACACTGCCACACAGCCCTATAGCCCAAACTGTGAACTGCAGTTTACAACAAAATGCTATGCTTTATCTCCCCCTCTGTAGACGCTGCGGGCGTGAACTAAGGTTCCTAGTTCATCTTAACATAGTCATCAAACAGGATGTCAACTAGGAACCTTCTGGTTTGCTCCCATACTGTCCACATGAAGGAATCAGAGCACAGCACTTTGGGGCGAAGTACCATTCACACCCCGGTAGTGTGAACTGCAGGGCAGTGTAGAAAAGCCCCAAGTCTTCACTTGAAGCCATTGTCTTCCGAATTGGACACCACAATTAATTGTAGAAATGATCAGGAAGACGAGCAGAAGATGATGACTTCAGGATACAAGGATTATTTCACACAAAAACTGAAGAATACAAAAAACAAATGGCTCTATACTTGGAATCGTCCCTAGCTAGAATGCTTCACAGAGTTTTCCATAAGATGGCAACAGCAGCTCAGTGAGGTCCAAATTCTGCCATTACAAACTCCATGCAATCCCCTTAACTTCCAGGTGGTTTCAAATTAATATTCTTCAAATAAGGAAGAAAAGCAGCATAACAATATAAATTCTTGCCATAGGCAAAATCCTGCCTTTTCTATTATTATATCCCTACAAGGTTCTGTGGTTGGGAAGTAGAGCAGAACCCACTATGCGGTGTGTTTTCAGCCTTTGTGCTGGTGTTGGGAGGATGGCTTGGGGGAGGAGTGTGCTCTGGAGCATATCTTACTGTTGTACCTTCCCTTTGCACTTAATAGCCAATGAAGCATATGCTCTGGTGGTTTGACCATGGTCCCAACTGGCAGATAATTTTCTTTTGGACCCATAGGGCACCAACCAGGGTCATACACAGACCCTCATCTAGCACTCTGGCCATTAGGTTTGGAATCTTCACTTGCTGCGCCACAAGAAATGTGGGGGAGAAGAAATTCCATATAACCTCTTCCCCTATTAGGGCACACAGAACTCAATCCCCAAGGTCCTCAGCAATCCAGTCCTAATCCAGCAAATCACTTAAGCACATGCTTAACTTTAACTATATGAGTAACTCCATTAATTTAAATGGCTCACACGTAATAGAGGACAGAATTTTGCCCTGCAATTGTCCATGTAACAGTATTATTCCACTTAATGAGCTTACAACTAATCACCAAAAATGAATAACAAAGGGGATAATTGTAAGTACCATAGTTTTTACCCAGATCGTTGTAGCTTAGAAAATAGCTACCTTTGGGGCAGTGGAGGAATTCCCATAAGATTTAAGGGAAACTACCACAATACTGTAAAATATGTAAATAGACCCAAAAGTACTCTTCCACCTACAATTTCTCTTTAAAGAAAATTTAAAAAGCACAGCTGAATACCACAGGAACCACAGGTTTTGTTACTGAAAGAAGAGTTGTGAAAATAACTGATTTTTCAATTCACTAGCCAATGAAAAATAACAAATAAAAAAAATTTATTTAGGGTCAACCCAGAACAAAATTATTTAAATTTTTCAGAGAACTGAAAAAGTTGAAAAATATTGGTTCAGACAAAATACTTAATTTCTTTTTCAGGTTTTGGGGTATTTTAAACCTTTTTTTGGTCTGAAAATTTTTGCCCAGCTCTAATCTCAAGTTGTACTGCCCTTCCTGCACTCTTATCGTCATTACACAGGTTCCAAACAGCAACTTCTCAAAGTCACTAATTCTTGGGAGAATCAAATATTATTTATTGGTTTACCCTGAAGTCCTGGATCCCATAGCCTTTCTTCAGCAGGATCTGGAACATGTCAAGGGAGCTGATGTATGCGGCCAGCCTAGATAAGCTTTGTTTTCCACTACCGCCTACTCCAATAAGAAGTGCATAACCCCGAGGGGCTTCCAAGATACGACTAATGCGGCACCTGATGATGGAAAAATGAATACAATATAGAATACAAGGACCATATTAATTCAGTTTCTAATTTCCCTGGATATTTAATTTAAGGCTGTAACTATTTTTGTATTAGGCTGCTCCTGACCTCCATATACAGGCTATCATCATTTAATCTTTCTATTGCCAACTTTCTCCAATATTTGGAAATCTTGATAGGTAGAGGAGATTAATCTTCCTTGCCCAAATAGCATAGATGTAGCACCATTCCTCTACCTGCGTTCACTGGACATACAACCTTTAGGGTGACCTCTTGTTAAGCAACATTTTAAATGCCTAATCAATGCCTACTGAAGTAAGTAAAAAGACTTTCATTTAACTTCAATGGGCATAGATCGGGCATTTAAGAGCACATCAGGCATTTAGTGTTAGGAGATCTGGACCATCAAGACAAAGGGCTTAACTAAATTTTGCTATAGAATCACTTCATGAAGACATGTTTGAAGATCAGCCTTCAATTTACACCTGGCATTTTTAGCTTTGAGTTTAAAGAAAGAACTTGACTAGTCAGCAAACATCCTAAGCCAAGGTGATATTAAACCACAGACCAAATTCTCAGCTGAAGTCAATGGAGCTGTGCCAGTTTACAGCAGATGAGAATTTGGCTCAGAATAATCATGATTTAGTTTCACGAGGATCTGTTGGAAGTATTTTGATATTTTTTATCCACAGATCAGTGCTTCTAAGGCCTGGTCTACACTATGACTTTGATTCGTATTTAGCAGCGTTAAATCAAATTAACCCTGCACCTGTCCACACAACGAAGCCATTTATTTCGAAATAAAGGGCTCTTAAAATCGATTTCTGTACTCCACCCCGACGAGCGGAGTAGCGCCAAAATCGATATTGTCATTTCGAATTAGGGTTAGTGTGGCCGCAATTCGATGGTATTGGTCTCCGGGAGCTATCCCACAGTGCACCATTGTGACCGCTCTGGACAGCAATCTGAACTCGGCTGCACCGGTCAAGTAGACAGGAAAAGCCCCGTGAACATTTGAATTTTATTTCCTGTTTGCCCAGCGTGGGGAGAACAGGTGACCACAGATAGCTCATCAGCACAGGTAACCATGCAGGCCGATAATCAAAAAAGAGCACCAGCATGGACCGTACAGGAGGTACTGGATCTGATCGCTATATGGGGAGAGGATTTCCAAGGGCATGATGGAGAGAGACCACAATAGGGACTCAGGTCAGTGCCGCGTGAAAGTCAAGGAGCTCAGACAAGCCTATCAAAAAACAAAGGAGGCAAAAGGTCGTTCCGGGTCAGAGCCGCGGACATGCCGCTTCTACGCCGAGCTGCATGCA